>NC_039362.1:207786155-207786357 GCF_003573695.1 Papaver somniferum
TAAACCCCTTAGCCGAGGCGACGGAGGAAGCCATTGTTCCATGAAAAGTGGTATACTTCTATTTTAATTAATTCTTGCAATTTCTTTTATGATTATTTGCATGGAACCAATATTGGAAAATTGATTTTTATTGAATGATTGTGATCCGTTTTGGTGGAGCATGCTTAGTTTAAGACTTTTGATGTTTCATGCTTGATGTATA